>NC_137215.1:6326520-6354020 GCF_949987685.1 Ammodytes marinus | reverse complement strand
ATTTCGGGAAGCAGCTTTGCTTTTACTGTGTTTGGAGGATGTTTATCCTATGCTAGAAGAGCATAAGGTGGATTTGAAATACATTTCCTAAGCAATCTAGATTGATTTCTAACCATCGCCTTTGCGTCAGCTGGTTTAATTTGACTCTAGTACCAAAGAAATATCCCATAGTTTGAAGAGACCTTCAAGTTTTTAATTATTTTTTATTAATAAATGTAATAAAAACGTTAAAGAGACCATGCTGCTGTTGGTCCATAACATTAGGCAACTCTCCATCCAGCTGTTGTCATGGTGTCGCCCCTGTGGGATTGCTTGGGCTTGCTGTAACAGTGCAGCCACCAACACTTGTGCTAATTACTTCACTTTCACTTGAACCATGACAACTGTTGTAGTATGGTGCAAGACTAACATAAACTGTACGTAAAAAAAATTGTGTAAAAAAAAAAATATATATTTATTTGCGTTAAGTGTCTGTGCCCGTGATAGAAAGAGTACGCAGGCTTTGGCTCTTTAGGATCCTATGGGCACGCCTTGTGAAAGGAAAGCACTAGAGATGTGTGACTGTTTACATTTGGAACTGGGAAAGCATTTTAAAGACAGGGTGGTGTACTTAGAGAGAGCGAGACAAATGGTTAGAGAGTTAGGGAGATGTCACCATTCCTCCACATAAAATCTCTGTTGCTCCACAGTCAATGTGCTGTGTGTGTGTGTGTGTGTGTATTTGTGATGGTGACAGACAATCACACACACACACACACACACACACACACACACACACACACACACACACAGACACAGACACACCATCCTTCCCTTTACTCCTCTTATTCTGCAGTTTCAACATTGGCATTCACATCACAACACTCTTACACATCTTGGAAATGATCATATTTCACAATATCTCCCCTCTGCCATGTACGTCTGCTGTTTGCACTGGTCTCCCACCTACATCTGTCTGGACCTCCCCCCCTCCCCCCCCCCCCACACACACACCCTAAGTATTTGCTGGCCGTGATATCGGCACGTAGCTCTGTTTGACATCATTGTTTGGTTAATGATATTTTATTTTAGTCACATGTTCAGACTCGGCAGCTGTTGCTCACGCGCTGCACACTCTGCAAGACTTTGCAACATGCAGAGCCCACCCCGCTCTAACAGAATCACCAATGATCTACAGATAGCCTCCAATATTTAATTGATTGCATTTGACTGTGCCCCTTTCATATCTCTGTCATCATCCATCAGCTTATAGTATGTGTTTTGAACTGAACTCCTGCTTAACTTTCAACATGTTAGAGGATGCATTTCTCTGGTCACAGTGCACCACACACAAAGCAAACACAATTGTATGACATGACCACTAACACTGTTTTTTTGTATGGTTCTTTCAGGCTGCTTCACTCCTCTACAGCGCAGTGAGAGAGGCTGCCTGCTTGCCTGCCAGTGTTTGACTGTTTGTGTGTGTGTGTGCGTGCGTGCGTGCAGGGCTGTGTGCTAGTCGTAGGTGTGTGAATATGTCTGTGTGAGTGCCTCTGCCTGCCCGTGCCCCCTGGTTAGAGTGTGTGTGTCCCCTGAGATCCTCTGTGGAGATGCCTGGAGCTCCATCCCCTGCGCTGCGGCTTCTGCTGTTGCTGACTTCCTGTGTGTGTGTTGCCGTGGGCTACCCGTTCAGAACGCCACTGGACCTGGACGTGACTCCACGCATCACCGTGTTGAACAGCGGTAAGAACAAACACACATCAGTGTTTAACTTTTTTATTTAGAAAAAAAAAACTTTATCATTTGAGTCCAAAACATTGAATATTTATTTAATTAAACCTTTTACGAGGAAGTTTATTTTTTTTTTTAAATGACCTCATCACGATGCATCCTGCAGTTTCTCTTTCAACTGCTTCCTAAACAAATGCATGTGCCGCCAGCACGTGATTGGGCGCTAGTGTTGTCGTAAAACCACTAACCGTTTTGTCCACAGGTGGCCCTAGAATCCAAAAAACACTCCTTATATTTACTTTAAATACTTTGAAAATACTCCAGACTCATGAACAATGTTCTCAGGAACTCTTTATATTTCCAGTCTCTTTCTATAATGCAGCAGATACCACCTTTTCTCTCTTCTCATGCTCACCAACTTGCCTCTGGTCATTCTTACACCAAACCATGATTTATTTATTTATCCTTTTATCATTGTGTTTATTATTCATTCTCTCCTGTGTGAGTGAAGGCATGTAGCCCGGGGTGCCACAGAGCAGAGACTGAGTGAAGTGCTTACACCTCCAGCGTCCAGGCACACTCACACTACTGTAGGCAGTAGAGGAGCACTGTAACCATGACAACTGTTGTAGTATGGCGCAATACTGCTGTAGCCTATAGTGTGTGTGTGTGTGTGTGTGTGTGTGTGTGTGTGTGTGTGTGTGTGTGTGTGTGTGTGTGTGTGTGTGTAAGAGTGTTTGAGTGATTTTTTTACTCATGAGTGATTTTTTTACTCAAAGGTGTTATCTGTTCCTGGACTTTCTTATTGATTTGTAGACGTGTGAAAGACATTTTCTCGCACGTAGCCGACACTTTGACCTGTGGCCAAACTGGCTTTATAACTTCTAATAGTAGAACAATATCCCTCCTCTGCCCTCCTCTTTATAAACAGTTGTCTATCTCACAAACCTTCAGGTACTTACACTTAATGTATATAATCCATCTTTTCCACCATTACTCCCCCGCTTTGCTGTGAAGCTCTCTGGTTATCTTCATCTCAGTTTCTGTAACTCATCATCGGTCAGAGGTCATGCCAGCACACAGGTCCTGTTACTCTCTCGTCCACTCACTCCCCCTCCTCTAGATTCATATCTGGGCAGTTGCACTTTGCGAGACAATGCAGGTGAATAGGGTGACGTTTTAACTTATAGATATCATCATGGAACGTCGCCAGTTGATTGCTTACATTACAACAATAGTTTTTTTGTCTGAGAATTTCAGAACTGTTTCAATATACAGAATGAACCAATCCTTCTGTATAATAACCTTCAGAATAGTGCTATGAATGATTATGGAAAGTGTAGTTGATGTAAGTGCTTAGTTGAGAGGTTGATATTTTTGGTTGGAGTATTGAAATAAACAAATGTTGAGATTATGTCAGTTAAAGATAGTTGTATAGGAGAAATAAACAGATGCAGACACAAATCTTTAGTAAAATTAACACCTAAATGTACTTTTTGGAGGAAGACATGCTATGGAAGCAAAATGGCCAAAGTAGTATTTTTCTTCATTAGTTTGTGCTTTTCATGGCCACACTGCCCCATTTTAATTCTGTTGCCTCTTTGTTTCCTTTGCTTCCCCTCCTGCCGATGGGAAGATGATATGCAAACCCTCCACCAATCCCTTTAATCGCTGTTTCTTAGCAACCTCAAGGCTAAGCCTCCAAACCTGTGTGGGGTAGTTAAAAACACACACACACACACACACACACACACACACACACACACACACACACACACACACACATACCTGTGTTTTATCCTCGTTGCAACATCACTTTTTTCCCACGAAGAAGGGACGAAATATTTTGCGTTGGTCAGACTTTCTATGTAACTGGTGTTAAATAGAAATACTTTATTACTATAGACACTGATTTCCACCTATGAAGTATTTTGAGAATAGGTTAGTCTTTCAAATCGGTTGGAGTCGGCCGATTGAACTTTGTTTATTCCGTACCGCCCTTTACATGTCAGAATACTCTGAACCGTAAACAGACCTCACGCTCAAGTGTGCATTTGTTTTTAGAGCTGTCACGTCACAGTCCAACGCCTAGAGGTTCAAGGAGTGTGTGTGTGTGTGTGTGTGCTTGCGTGTGTGCGTGTCCCTGAACACTGTGTACCTTAGCTGATCAGCTGCGGTCCCTGCAAGTGTTTGCTGAGTAAATAATATCATCTGGGCTTCTCTCTCGTTGCCTCCTTCTACCTTTATTCCTTTTTTCTATAGAGGGACTTCTCTACCATTGGTTTTATAAGCCGAGGGCTGAAAGGTGCTGACATATGCAGTCAATAAATCTCCTTCTGTTGCGTCACTCTTTCAGCAATGTTGTTGTAAGTTACCAAGCTCCAGTTGCTATGAATATTGTGTCCTAATGCTCCGATTACGCTAAGGAAACTCTAAGGCATTGTCCCTTCTTTAATACATTGTCTCTCCACTCACAATGAGACAATAACGCAAGAGAAACCTATTGTAACAAATAACCGGTACAGGTAATAGTCTCCGAGTGACGAAAGAGGTAGACACCTGATCGGCAGGTCTAGGGTGGGATGTGGCTGCTGCACAGTGGAAGGTGTTGTGCAGAAGCTGATAGGAATCTTAATGATAGCTGTGTTTGATAACCACACAGTCTACACAGAGGGAAGGGGATTGGCTGAGGAGGCAGGAAGTCTGATGACACTTCTCTGTTCAAGGCGAAACGCTGCAGGAAAAAATATTGGTTCTTTTCATGCACTGCTCAATTTTGAGATTTTTGGCTATTTCACTTCCATAACTTATCTTCTTTCATTCTAGTATAAATAAAAGGTCCACATTGTACTCAAACCCGGTCTGTTTGTGTTTGTAAAAAAAAATTGTTAAAATTGCCTAAAATGACTTTATTCACCTGCATTGTACGGCCTTAAACTACTGTGCTACTCAATAGATATCCGATGAGGCTTACTGTGCTGCTGTCTATTACTTACATGCTGTCAAAACTCCGCCCGGCTGACAGTAAAGCCTGCTCAGCATTCCTCACGTCACAAATATTTTTATCAGTCTATAAATTGAAACAAGGTGGGGACCAAGTGCAACTGAGTTTGTTATGCACTTCATATTGTTGTGGTTATATCATGCCCAGAGGTTCCCTGCGTCTGTGGCATGTGGGTGTGTGTGTGTGTTTGTGTGTGTGTGCGTGCGCGCTTGTGTGTGTGTGTCGGTGTTTACCCAAGCTAAGTGGAGTCCTAATAAATCGTATGTTTAGAACTTACGTAACTCTTTCTCTCGCCTCATGACTGCAACAGAGTGACTTTACGACATGTCTTGTTAGTGTGTGTGTGTGTGTGTGTGTGTGTGTGTGTGTGCTGTAAAATGTGTCTCAGAGTGTTTGTATGAGTGAACCTCATTAGTATTGCGTCCTGTCAAACAGCTGCATCCCTATATAGCCTGGAAAATTGGACACGGCGACACATACACAAAGCTCAGAAAGTTGAACCACAGCAAACTCATATTAAGTGGAAATGGATCTCTATAATCTGATGAAGTCTGAAGTCTTTTCATTATCTTCCTCTTCCTCAGTCGAGCCGTGTGGGATAAGCGTAATCCCTTGGTATTTATCGTCCGGTCACTGCTATATTTATAACTACATATTAAACAGAGATAAGCAGAATATTTGTGATGCTGGAAGAACCACCCATTTGGTTTTAATGCTGAAATGTTGTTGATTTGGACCCTGAATTTGCCTCTTGCGCTTCCATTAGGTTAACATTTGTGGTTTACAAATAAAAATGTCTCCACAACTACTGGATGGAATTTCGAAGAGACATGCATGCAAACGGTGCCTTTTCTATGGCTGTGTTGTTTGTTTTTAATGAGCTTTTGTTATGTCTGGCTTTGTTTGTCTTTACTCGGGTGATTATACCGAGGTTATATGTTCCCCTCAGGATGCGTTTTAATAACTTTTAAAAGTTAATAAAAGTCTCTCTGACTATTTTGAATACAGCACCATCATCTGACCAAAACTTTAATTTGTGCAGCACTTTGACAAAAACAAAACACTAAAAACATTCCCAACAGCCTGATCTGTACTTTGTGTTCTGAAAAGCGAATGTTGCACTATTCTAACACGCTAAACTAAGATGGTGAATGTTTTACGCCCGATAAGCATCAGTACATCAGCATTGTCATAGTGATCGTGTTGCCATGTTAGCTTGAGCATTTAGCTGGCAGCTAAGTTAATAAGGAAAATAATTTAGTCACTACAGCCGTCATTCGATTTAATAATGATGAAAAGCACACCCAAAAATTTGAAAATCATGAATTGAATGTCAACTTAATCGATAAGTGAGATTGATATTTTTTTGCACAATAAATGAGCGATGGAAAGTCGAGGAAATTCTATCCCTAAACACTTCAAAGAGCTGCAAGGGAAGGGACAGGGAAGTCACAAAAGAGATTTCTCGGTCAGCTTCAGTTCAATGAGAGTTTAATAAAATACTTTTTTTTTTTCGGCTTTTCTGAAAAATGAATTTGAGAGGTGAAAGAAAGGAAGCTTTCTTCTTACCGCTTTGCTCTGATATTTGACAATCATGCAGCGAGAAATCCATCACGGAACACTAAAGAGATTTCTATTCCTCCCTTTCTGCCCAGACTGTCAGCGTTGATTGAAAAAGCGTTCAGTCTTGTGCTTTCAACATGCCCCACCCCGATAGCAGTAACTTTATGCAGCGTTGTGCTTCTTAGTTTCAGGGTTTCAAAGGATTTGAGGCATTCAAAGGGATCTGTTAGTGTTTGATTAAATAGACACCAGTTTGGATTGTTTTCATAATATTTTTGTTCAAACTATCACATACAAATCCAAATGACAATAGAGTCTGTCTGTGTGTGGATTGTACACTTCACAATCATCAGTCCAGCTGTGCTGTAACTCATAGATAAGTTAATAAATACGATAATAATAACCGATATGAACAGATTATGCGTTTTCCCTGAAAAGTCTTATTTGTCAACCCACAGTTGTTCCCATGGAGACTAAACCTAATCAGCGGCAGCGGGGGATATTTGTTAGTGCTGAGAGATCCCCAGGTGGTCATGTGTGTAGCCAGTCAGATGACAGGTGTTCCTGAGGGAGGACAATAACAAGGGAAGGTTAAACTGGGCTGTCGTTAATGTTTTTGCTCCCTCTGACTTTGAGTCTGTCATGACATCTAGGGCTGCAAAATATATATTGAGATTGTATCGTTATTGCGACGTCAACATTCGAAGTATACATATCGCAAAGACTGCTTGAATTGCGATAAATGGTAGCATATTCAAATGTGCCATGCATTCACGCTCTGCATGTCAACATATACAGGATGGCCAAGCAGATGTTGCCTACAAGAATATGTTGTCAAGGGGGGGATTGAAGATGCCAATTAATAATAAACAATAAAACCATGTTGTGGAATGGAAAAAATAAAGTTCACTTTTTCAATAATTGTTTCAGTGTCTGTATAGGCTTCTTACTGTCTGTGTGTTTTGTCAGTGAATAAAGCAGAAATACATTATGTGTGATGTCATTTTGTTTAATGACATAAGGAGTGTCGTATTCATTGACAATCAATACTTCTACACTGTGCCTTTGCTCTACTTTTCTGTTTGTTTACGTCTCAGGTTGCTCTCTTCACTTGTGTTTTACTCTTATACATTCTCTTATTTTATATTGCACTGTTGAAGGGAGCCTGAGACTCAAGAATTTCTGCTTGCTGCGAACAAATGAAAAAAATGAAAATAATTGGTGTGCTCATGACAAAGAAACCATCTTGAATCTTGAATCTCTGTGTGCTCCTCTCTCCTCTGTCAGGTCTCCATGGCTGCAGGCGTTTCCAGTCGTCAGCGGTGGACTACAGCACCATGCTGCTGGAGGCAGACAGTGAGCGTCTCTACGTCGGGGCCCGGGGAGCCGCGTTCGCTCTCAATGCCTCAGATATCTCAGCCAGTCCTGCTCTCACCGTGAGTTTGGCTGTTTATGCCATATGTTTAAAGCTCCTGTGAGGAACTCTTCAATCTTCAACAGCAAACAAACCCATCAGCAAAAACAACATTATTTTTATTTAGTTATTATTAATGCCTTTGCACGGGTCTGAATCCCCGCCAACTCAGACCAAAGGATTTACGGCAGGCAGACAGGAACAAACTGTGTTTATGACCGGTTCTAAATCAAACTTGACCTCCCTTCACCTTTGTCATATTACCATTATTAATCTTACAAAGTCACATATAAACGCATTGCATCCTCGCAGTGCATCCTGCTCGCTTCCTAAACAAATGCATGCGCCGCCAGCCTGCACTGACGCTGGTGTCGTGAAAACACTACCGCTTTTATCCAAAGGTGCCGCTAGAATTAACAAAAATTGAAAGCTCCTCGTACCTACTAATAAAATAGATATAATCAAAAGTTGGGCTTGAAAAAAATCAGTATTCATATTAATAGAAATCTATCAGATCTCTTTAGAAACTGAATTCATAATTATGGATGATCTCAGTCTTGATTATTTATTGATAACTGCAGACTACAGTAATTAGCGAAATAGGCCAAGAATACTATTGATTAACAATACTAAAAGCTCCTGTAGCTACTTTAACCCCGCCACGGCTTCATTTGAATTCCACAGCGCAGAAAGCTTCTTTTTTTTAGCAATATTATTTAATTTTAGGAAAACACATTCATTCCCCTGTCACATTACTTTCTACACAATACCCCACTGTTATCACCACAGGAGCCTCTTGCTGCATAAACTTACATATTAATGAGAAAAACAAACTACGGTTTCTACTCACTGGAACTCTAGATAGTTAGAGAAAATTCATGTTAATATCCATGTAGTGAAGCATGTCGATACAGGAATAGTGTGTAATTAATGCAGTCATTAGCATATCAGCTACTTCAACCCAGTCTTGCCAATATTTACCCTACTTTTGAAGCTAAAATGTACAAACTGTGCCATATGCCAAATTTGAAATGTCTCATTTGTACTTTTGCATACATTTCCCTTTTTACCTGACTTCTGTGGTATCTTTGGAAACACTGGGACCTTTTTTATATTTCGAATAAAGCTTGTGGGTTGAAACAATATACTTATCTATTTTTCGCATTGTCTGTGGATCTTTCAATAGAATTTGAAATGGCGTGACACATGCAAAGTTATTCACAGTCAAAGTATTCATGTGCAAATGTCGAGTCAAGTTGTTCAAGAAGAGCAGAACAGCAGGCGTTTTAAAAAGGGAATGTGTTTGGCTTTAGAACAAGACAAGTTAACTTTATTTGTCAGTTGTACACGAGGCACATTGAAATTTGTCTTTTCGCATATCCCCTCTCAAGTTACCACACTTCGGAGGGGGTCAGAGCGCAGGGTCAGCCGCAGTACAGCGCCCCTGGAGCAGTTTTGGGGTTAAGTGTCTTGCTCAAGGACACAATGGTAGAGATGGTGGGCACCGTAGACGCAATACCAGCCTCTGCTAGTTTTACAACTAACACCCTCCTGTCCGGTGCCAGGGATCGAACCAGCGACCTCATGGTTACTGGTCGGCCACCTTTTCCTCTAGGCCATCCTACCACCCCAAGTGAAGCCACACAGCGATTTATATAGAAGAAGATATCACATTTTATTCGTGGTGTCTCTCTATCGTAGTTCTGACAGGGGCCGCTGCAGAAAACACATTTCCTGCCTCCACTGATCGATAAATGTGTCATTTCTAAACGGAGCTCTGGGACTCATATTACATAGGATTGTGTTAGTGTTAATCAACAGGTAGGACAGGTGTCACCAAAATCAATATTGTAACTTTTAAATGACATTGTGTAGATGATGGAAAGATTATCCTTACAGCTGAATTAAAGTTGAGGGGTTAGGGTTAGAAGTGTTACCTTTGTTAAGTCAACTTTCTAGATAGTAAAAAGAAGCATGTTTCTGTTCAACAACACAGTACGTTTAGATGCAGTGGTGCTAAAATTCATAATATAGGAATTATTAAAACAAAAAAGACATCGCTCTCTGTGTATTTAATGTCAGCTCTATTGTACTTAGCTCCTATCGATTCAAGTCTGTGTTATGAAACCATCTAACTTTCTCTTTCTGTCTAACTGTTTGTTACGTGGTGTGTATCAGATTGAGTGGGAGGCCTCCCCCGAGCAAAAACGCCAGTGTCTGCTCAAGGGAAAAGACAATAAGGTAGGCATTTAGTATTTCTCTTTCTCGCTCTCTCTCTCTCAGTCCTTTCCCTATTATCTGTCTGTATTTAGTTATCTGCTATGTATTCAAATTCGTTTCCTAACAGTAACATTTTATCTGATTTGCTCTTCCTTTTTCAGACGGAGTGTTTTAATCACATCCGCTTCCTCCAGAGGTTCAACTCCACTCACCTGTACATGTGTGGGACCCACGCCTTCAGACCGCTCTGTGCTTACATAGTACGTCAATGCACAACACGTTAAATGCATTTATTTAATATTGTACAAAAGCAGTGCAAGGGTAATCTGTGCGCATGTTGGATTTAGATGTGTTGATGTATAGCTGTAAGCATAGCTGTGAAAAAGTGCTTTATGTGTCTCACGCTGTATTATGTTCGACTTTAGCCTTTCGCTTATCTCAGTGATTTGTTATTGTTGTTGTTAGATAACGTGTTAGATTGCATAAATGACCGCTTATTTGTGAAGTGCTAACTTTTAAATACACATTTCTTTAAGTACTTCTAGCCTTCAACTACACAATAATATTAAGATATACGCTACTTAACCAATTGCGGTCCAGCCATATACTCAGCCATTCACCTAGTCTTGTATGTGATTGCTCATGTGTAGTGTGGCGTCAATATTACACCAAACGTTCTCTTCTTCATCCAAATTCTTTTTTGTCCCGTACAGGAGGAGCAGAGGTTTGTGGTTTCATCTCAGCCTGAAGAGGGCAAAGACAAATGTCCCTATGGGCCGACAACGGGCTACACAGCCCTAATCATTGGTGAGACATTTTAACAGATAGGCCATCAGTCACTTCCAATTTTATAACCATGACATTTTGGCTATGTTTTGTGTTCATGTTTATTTATTCCTAATAAATTATTTTATGATGCTGTTTCTTACTACGGAATGCAAAACAAATTGCCTGTCGGGATAATAAATATTATAATTTTTAAATCAGAGTTTTACCTAAAAAAAACAAAGAAACTAATGCATTTTCCCCCCTTCAGACCAGCAGATGTATTCAGCGACCCAGTATGAGTTTAGGAGCTTTCCAGATATCCGCCGCAACTCCCCGTCCCCCACTCTGAAGACAGAAGATGCCCCCACACGCTGGCTCAATGGTGAGTTAATCTACTAGGATGATCTAGTGTGTTCAGGTGTCAGGGTTAGCTGCTAACAGGTTTAAGCCTCCATGTTGATAAACTGATATTCAGCTGAATTAGCCACAGGAACTCCGACACTGATTCTTTATCAGCTCCAGTGGATCAATAATGCATTATTTTTTACTTTCCTAACATCAGCTACTGAGCGCTGTGCTAGTTCTTAAAGCATAACAACCTTTATACATCCACTGACCTTTATAAAAATATCTCAACAACTATTGCAGCGAATGCTATGAGATTTTGTACAGACATTTATTCTAACCAAACCATCCATTGTAATGACTTTTTTGATCTTCTGACCTATTCTCGAGTGCCACCAGCAGGTTGACTCAAGATAACTGAAAAATGTAAACGATAGGCCCCTTTCACAAGTGAACTACTGTTCAGGTCAACTGCTAGTAATATTTTATATACGAATGTCAAAAAACTAAAGTTACATTTCTTCATGTACATTATGCCATATTGTTCATAAAAAATATTTAATATATAGGCCTATATTTTTTTTTTTGGCAGTATGAATCATTGCATTTCTCCCCACCCCTACAGAGGCAAACTTCGTGGGCTCTGCGCTGGTCAAAGAGAGTTTAGGCAGCAGCACCGGCGACGATGATAAAATCTACTTCTTCTTCACTGAGAAGAGCCAGGAGCAGACCACCACCTACAGCCACAGCCGCGTAGCACGGGTAGCGCGGGTTTGTAAGGTAAGGTGTCCTCTAGACTACGATTTACTGTAAGCTTGAGTGAGTGAAGTCTCGGTGGTAGATGGCAGAGGGTGCTGTAATAGATGAAGGGCTGAATGGGGAATGCATTTGTAACAAGGTCCCAGTGAGATTAGACTGTGGCTGATGAATTGGTTGCAGAGTCACTTCGGCTTAGACCAAGGGGGATGGATGAATGCAGGGGGAGAGTTGGAGAGATAGCTGCCTTAAAGCTACAGTGCGTAACTTTTTCACATAAATGAATGTCGGTTACATTCAAGCCATCGCTATACGTGTTGACGTACGGTTTATTAAGCCTGATCACCTCCACAAAGCTCTCTCTGTATTTCTCAGTATGGCAGCATTTACAAACTGGTGTCGTCCCCTGACACTGGCGTTCTGAAAAATCCCAAGAAGTGTATGTTTCAGTTGTTGATTCGATGCTAAGAAGAAAACTGGGAACGCATAAGTTACACACTGTAGCTTTAAGTGTGAATTATTTACATTCCCTGCTGCCCAAGAAGGGGTTAAGAACAGTGAGAGCCAATTGCACAGTGTATGTTATAACCTTGCTGTTTTTTCTGGTGGCATGTTAGAATGAAGTCAGCTAACTAGTCCTCCCCTTGAAAGTTGTCAGCATGTTTAGTGTTTTCCTCTCAATAGAAGTGTCTTGTGGCGGCATGTGTGACATTCGCAATTAGCCCCTGGCTGAAAACATTTATAAATGGAAAATCTAAGGACCACATGATGTCAGCTGCTGACTTTCTGAAACAATCTAGGCCTTGAGTCAAACTTTTATCATTTGGATCCTGTCAAAAAAAAGTTTCAACATTTAGCTGTGCTGCAGTCAGCTGAGGGACAGAAACATACACACACACACACACACACACACACACACACATACACACACACACACACACACACACACACACACACACATATAGATCACAGTGGGAAATGTTAACTAACCTTATTGAACGTTTAATTTTTGCTTTCCTATGCCATCTGTTGTGATATTTGGGAGGTACACTTTTTGTTTTGGTTTTACCTTAATTATACAGGTAAATCCCATTGAGACCAGAGATTCTTTTTCAAGAGAGACCTGTTCCCCATCCCACGTTACCATTCACACACACATACACACACACCTTCGTACACCAATAGCAGGCTAGCTATCAGGAGCAATCCGGGGTTCAGTTTCTTGCCCAGGGACACTTCAAGATGTTGCTGGGAGACGGGGGATTGAACCACCAACCCTTGCAACCCAGTGGACGACAGCCCTACCCACTTCGCCTCGTGTTCCACCTTGAGCCTAGTACTGTTCAGTCTGGTTTGTCATTTCCCTCATATTACTCTCTTTCTCCTCTCTTCCCTCAGGGGGACCGGGGCGGCCGTCTAACCCTCCAGAAGCGCTGGACGTCCTTCCTGAAGGCCAGACTGACCTGTTCTCTGCCAGAGTACGACTTCCACTTCAACGTGCTGCGCAGTGTGTTCGTCACGCCCGGACAAACCCCACAGGACACCGTGTTCTACGGAATCTTCGGCCTGGAGTGGTGAGTCAGTGGGGACGTTTGTGACTTGTGAATATAATAATAATAATGATAATACATTAGATTTATATAGCGCCTCACTCGTACTCAAAGTGCTTAATATCTGCAGCTGATGGCGACTTTGAGGTGGCAAATGTAAAGGCAAAAGATTAGCAGCGGCAATCTAAACAGTTAGACAGACGAAGTGGATTAAAGCTTCTGTACATTTTCCGAAATTGAGCGGTAGAGACAGAGCGTTTCTTGCAATCTTGAACTTTCACCGCTAGATGACGCCAATATACACCATTATTTACATACCGCACATTTAAAATGTCAGTCCTGGTTGATTTGGCGACACCTGCGCTCACCATGTTAACTGATGAATCAGTTTACAGCACAACTAACCTATGGTCCATTGTTTGAATAAAGAAGTTGATGAAAATTATTGCGACCAAGATTTGATTTCATGCTGTGCACGGCGCAAGTATTTTCCCACTCAACAGAAGGGCACAGTGAAGTTGGTTACCTTGGTGAGAAGAAAGGAGGCTTACTTCTTTGAGAACAGTAAAAACTGATCCACTGAAGAAAAACAACTGAAAATAACTGTTGTCTTGTTTTTGTATAGACACATTTTATGTCCAATTCTCTAACGTGAGAGAGAAACACGTAGCCTGTGCCGGCTACACAATAAAAGCAGTACCTTGTTGTGACAGTTTAACACTTTGAATGTGAGGCTGTGTAAACGTTGGAGTTGCATTAGCAATAACTTCAGAGTTACAGCTCTGCAGACAGTAACAATCAGATTGCACTGGATTACGTGTATCATTTATCTAATGAATTCCTCGTGCCTAAGGAAAACCTACTACTTTACAAAGAGATCATTACTAAATGTTTAAACATCAAATGGCTATAGCAGATCAAATGCTGACAGTTTTAAAGATAGGTTTGATTCGCCCTTGTATTAGCCCTTTGTAGACACTTGATGGAAACAAGTTTTCACTGCTGATGGTGGTCTATTTACTTCAAAGTTGTAGCAGCTTTAAAGTTGCTGTGTTCGGTGGTGTGGAAAGCAGAAACAATGTCAGTTTTGTTCTGTTTGGATAGTGCTGTGTTGTCTCCTCTTGTCTATATTACCTCATCCCCTAGAACACCTCTGTGAAGCCATACAGTATATATAGTTCTCTCCTCCATCCCTCCCTCCCACTCTCTCTGAGATCTATGACTTTGAATCAGCGTTGTATGATCTCTGACAGAGCGCGTCCCCTCCCCAGAGCTTTCCTCACACTTGTCTCTCTCCATCTTCTCAGCGAGGTGAACCACTGATCTGATCTTTCTGTACTTCTACTGCTGTCTCTATGGCAACACTGGATTTACTGCTGTTATTGTTCGCGCGGCCTGGGCTCTGGTCTTTTTCTCACTTTGTGTGTGTGTGTGTGTGTGTGTGTGTGTGTGTGTGTGTGTGTGTGTGTGTGTGTGTGTGTGTGTGTGTGTGTGTGTGTGTGTGTGTGTGTGTGTGTGTGTGTGTGTGTGTGTGTGTGTGTGTGTGTGTGTGTGTGTGTGTGTGTGTGTGTGTGTGTGTGTGTGTGTGTGTGTGTGTGTGTGTGTGTGTGTGTGTGTGTGTGTGTGTGTGTGTGTGTGTGTGTGTGTGTGTGTGTGTGTGTGTGTCTTTTAGGAAAAACGTGAAGGCGTCTGCTGTGTGTCGGTTCTCTCTGTCTGAAGTCCAAGAGGCTTTTCAAGGACCGTACATGGAGAACCAGGACTCCGGCTCCAAGTGGAAGGAATACACTGGAAAGATCCCTGACCCACGACCTGGAACGGTAAACACACACACACACACACACACACCCCCACCTTAGTCTGTTTGTGTCTATATATTTCTCCTTGATCAACAAAGAACATGTGTGGGTAAAGCAGCTGACCATCTTGAACGGCTATTATCTCTATGTTTGTTTTTTGCTTTTTTTACAATACTCTGAACAGAAAGTCCTTCTTCGCACTATTCTGAAGGTTATTACAGAAGGGTGCGTTCATATTTTGTCAATAGTCTGAAAAACATGCCGAAAATAAATGTTTTAACACATAAACACATACTGTACATAGTAAGTTTTGATTTATGAAATGGAATAAAGGCTGTATCCAAAATCTGTTCTGTAAAAACTTTGGACACTAATATGTTCTCTCAATGACCTAAAGATTTAAGCTATATCCAACATCTAGATATTTGTTTTTTCATGAGATGTAAACCAAAAACCCGAGAGCAGATGAAACTGAATGAAATAAAATGAAATGCACAGAGAAAGAGTTTGAGTGGCAGCCTCGATGAGAGGGCTCCAAACACAACTAGCTCATGTCACCCAAACCCATTTCCATGGCGATTAACTCCGGCCTGTAGCTATGGCGATCATGGCTTAGCGTGGAAGCTGGGGCCAGTGGCATCGTCAGCGAGAGCAGACATTATCCGCTGTTGTGTCACTTTGTAGGACTTAATTTCTAACATTTGCTATTAAACGGAAATGGAAACGGTCAAGGGGTTTTAACTTGGGAGCGTGAAAGCCTCTTAAGTCATTTGAAATCGTTTGAAAAGGAGAAAGGAAGATGGGAAGTAGTTTCCTTGGTCAGGTGCAGAGAGAGAGAGAGAGTGTCAGCACAAGCCGGCTGCTTTACCCACACGTGTTCTTTGTTGATCAAGTTAAAAAGTTGCATTTTCCACCCATGAAATCTTCCCCATAGTCTAATTTTCTTCTCAATATCTATATACAGTATATATTTTATGATATCTTATGAATTTTTAGGGACACGGAAACAGGAGGTTTTGGAAAATGCTGGTGTCATTTCAATCTGTAGTGGTGCTGTGTGTGTATAGAGATTAGAGGTGGGCATAGATTAATTGTTTTAATCTAGATTAATCTAGATTAATTTTGGAATTAATCTAGATTAATCTAGATTAAAATGTCTCATTTGAATTCATTCATAATATGTGTGTGCTCCTAAATAATGACTCAAAGTAAGTCTCTGAGAACGTGTTTCTCAAGCCAGGTGGCGCATCAGACCAGGGGCTCATCTCCTGTTTCCAACATGCATCACAAACTGCTTGAGGAAGCTGTTCTACTATGATAATTGGTGATGAAAATAAATAATGTTCAACAAGATGTTACTTAGTAACGCGTTACCGGCATCGGACCTCTTTTTTCAGTAACAAGTAATCTAACGCGTTACTATCTCCAAACCAGTAATCAGATTAAAGTTACTCATCAAAGTCACTGTGCGTTACTTTTTCTGTAATTTTCCTTAGTGAAACATTTTACATTACTGCACAAATGACTGCGATTGCGATTTTATGTAAATAAATGTGCACGCATGTGTCTCTAAACGCTCCAACTGCTCCAACCGCTCCTCTCGTCTTTTTGGTAGCGCCCCTCGTCTCTGTCATGCAGCGTGTGTGTGTGCGCCTGTGTCTGTGTCTGTGTGTGCAGCAGCATTACGGCCGAACTGTGGCGCAAAACAAAGTTTCCCCCCCGATGAAATATAGCGTCTGCTATGGGGATATTTAGGATTCGGGTACGGTGACGTTGACGTTGAAGAGATAGAAGTGTTTAAAACTTGGAAACTTATAGTCACGTGGCGACCGGTGGCCACACACCCCCACCCTGCGTTCCAATACCCGATTGTGTCGTGGGCAAGTGATGGAGAGAGAGAGCGGCGGGTGTGTGAGAGAATAAAGGCTCCTCAAGTGTCAACAACGGCCCCCGGCTATTATTATCTCCCCTGAGCCGAACAGGAGGTGGAATAAGAGATTAACGGCGATATTTTTTTTATCGCCGATAAGAGTCTGGCGTTAACGCAGCACGTTAACGCCGATAACGGCCCACCACTAATAGAGATATTCTAAAACAACGTTGTGTGTGTGTGTGGGAATTTTTCTGGAAACAGAAGGGGGTTAAAATATGTCCTTTTCAATATTTGAATATGTGTGGATATGATCTTAACCTCATGGCATTCGCTCTTCTTTCATAAGCAGTGTCTATTTACAGAGAAATTTATAACGTACGAGCAAAGGATTTCTCCCTTTCCTCCCCTAAGCCCCCCACATTGTGCCTTGTTACATGCTCATCCTCATCATCATTTCTATCGCTTCTTCTCCTGCAATATCCAACTAATCATGCTTACATTTTGCATATCTTTATAAACGAAAAATATAGATAGTTTATGAAACCAGAGTTAACATATTGATTTATTTCGCAACATATTACTTTCCAAAGATTTTGCTGAACAGATTTAAGATACATCCTTATTGCATTTTATAAATGAAAAAAAAATCTATATACAGTTCTGCTCAACCTCATCACTTTCTCTTGCTTCTTTTCCAGTGTATAACTGACAGTCTTCGGGCCAAGGACATAAGCGTGTCGACCTCTCTGCCTGACGACGTGCTGGACTTTGTCAGGAGGCATCCGCTGATGTCCCAGCAGGTCCAACCTTCAGACAGACGGCCGCTGCTGTTCAGGAGGACCACAGACTACACACACATGGCCGTACACATCATCCAGGGCTTAGATAACACAACATACCATGTGTTATACATGGGCACAGGTGTGTGTGAATTCAAGGAAGGTCAAAGAAATCTGTTGAAGTAGTTTGACATTTGTGGAAATGCACTTATTCGCTTTCTTGCTGAGAGTTAAATAAGAAGATTTATACTGTACCACTCCTATCATGTTTATACATCCATTTGACGCTTAAGGTAGCATGGCAAAATAACACATGGCCTGCTTACCTCAATAAAAACAAAATCTGACAAAATTGCCATTGTTATTTTACAAGGGGTCATGGCATATACTTTTGACAAAATTTCTTGTGTTTAGCATTAAAATAAAAAAAACAACATGATTAGAAATACACAAAAACTCTTGGTTGATCTTATAGTACAAAATATTAAAGCATAATTGTGCTTACTGTACATGAACAATGTAACAAATACAATAAGGTCCTGAAGTGGTTAAAGTGCATTACAAGTTGTAAAAGACATACAACTCTGCCTAAAAGTTAGTCAATCAAATCAGCCTGTAGTATATTGGTACAGTCCTTTATTCCAATGTTTCTCCTCTTTGTGTGTGCCACCCAGATGAAGGCTGGTTACATAAAGCTGTGGAAGTCGAGGGTCAGCTGCATATTATCGAGGAGCTCCAAGTGTTTGAGAAACCACAGCCGGTTAACAATCTACTGATATCTGCAAAACAGGTAGAGTGTCTGACACACACACACACTCACTCACACACTCACTCACTCACTCACTCACTCACTCACTCACTCACTCACTCACTCACTCACTCACTCACTCACTCACTCACTCACTCACTCACTCACTCACTCACTCACTCACTCACTCACTCACTCACTCACTCACTCACTCACTCACTCACTCACTCACTCACTCACTCACTCACTCACTCACTCACTCACTCATTTAAGGAATAATCTCCATCCTACAGTATTTAAATCCTCCTCTCCCACCCCACTTAGATGAGTGTGTACGTGGGCTCTCCATCGGGCGTGGTTCAGCTTCCATTGTCTGACTGTCCCAGATACACGTCCTGCTACGACTGTATCTTTTCCAGGGACCCGCACTGTGCCTGGAGCGGAGCCCAGTGTGTGGACGTCATGGCACACGCAAACAGGTGGGTGCTTCAGGTTGCACACACACACACACACACACACACACACACACACACACACACACACACCCTGAATCAGAGACTCAGCTTGCGTTACACATATTGCAGAGTCTTAGAGTTACACCTCCAGAAATCTTACTAAAAGACTCCTTCCCTATATGCAGCAATCATAGTCAAGGCAAGTTTATTTCTATAGCACAATTCAGACACAAGACCACTCAAAGTGCTTCACAGGGTCGTGAATTACATCAAGATTAAAATACATCAAGTATAGAATACACATTAGAAAAGTGAATACAAAAAGATATCGTAGAGAAACAGTGCTTGCGGGGGTGCCAAGGTTGTTATCCATTATTCGTTTTTCTTGCGACACTGTCGGTTAGGAAGATAAGGAGAGTTTACTGCAATGGCCATGTTGAAAAGGAAGAGTGCTGTGGCAAAAAAATTATTGTTATTGAAACCTTCACAATATTAAATAAAAGAGAAACCACGAACATTCGTATAACAACCTTGGCACCCCCGCAAGTACTGTGTTTTTGTGATAACTACACATAGGTAACCAAGGCAATCACATCTTTTTGTAAAAGTCCACAAAAGATTTCGGAAGGTGTAGGTCTATGACAGCGATATGTGTAACGCAAGCTTTGACACAGTGCTTCTGTGTGTTTATGTGTGTGTGTGTGTGTGTGTGTGTGTACGTGTGTGTGTACGTGTGTGAGTGATTGGATCAGGTGATGAAAGTGCTGCTGCAGGTGCCCTTTTGTGTGTTTGATTTGACAAACTCTCAAATATCACCGTGTACTGTCACAGTGTCAGCTCTCAGAACTGTTGCATAATCACAACGCTGGAACACACCTGATGCTGTCCGCGATAGTAAACATAGTATGTGTACTTAAAGTGTACTGATTAATCTGACAGACTCGCTTACTCAGTAGAAAACCTGTTTTGACGCAATAAATAATATGAGACGCACAAATAGGCAAGTTAAGTTTATTTACTATACTTAGCCCAACTTCAAAGTGCATGGAATACATACAAAATTAAGACATAAGAAAATATTGAGTATTAATTTAATAGATAACGAAACAATAAATGAGTACAGACTTTAGCAGAGTTAGGAAGAAATAGATATCTCAGTACATGTACCAACAACAATACTGTACATTTTTAATGTAACAGAGAGTAAGTGTTTATTTCTTACACTAAACATTCTCATTGTTGTGTTATTTCCCTCTTCACAGATCCAATTTAGTCCAGGACATTGAGCTTGGCACCAGGGGATGTGAGAACACTCAAGATGGTACGTAGATATCTCGTCTGCTGCTAGAAATAAATAAATAAATAAAATATGTTTTGTTTTTCAACTCAGAGAGTGATGAAAGGGAAGGTTGAAAATAGAAAATGTTAAGACTCAAAAGATGCACACACGGTTGTCATCAGATGGCATGAAGGGCCCTTTGAAAGTTGATTATGCTGGAAAAGTCTTCTCCTCCCTTCTTTAATCACATTTTTGCCGTCTCTGGAGTGAAATCTGCTTGATATTCAAGGCAGGCAAATGCCTTCTCTCACTTCACCATTGCAATCTGATGAAACGTAGCATCTTCCAACCTCTTCAATGTCCTCTCTCTCTGTGCATCGTGACATGGTGGCAGGAATTCAAAGATTAGTTACTAAAGTTTATGCCTCATCACTTTGGACAGGCTCAGATATGTTTAGCAGTTGTTTAGTAATTAAAGCATTTAAAATGAGTTAGAGGCTAAAGGCGCGTGTCCACCTGCGTCAAGTCATATTTTGTTCTGACGCGACGCGGTGACGTATTCGCCGCTTGGGGGCGGGGGTTTGTGGGCTGGACATTATACGGTGACAGCGGGAAAATGTATCTCTAGATATGAAACCATAGCAACGGCAATAAACAATTTCTCGCCGCAGAGTTTCCATTGGCTGCCGCCCCACTTTTTGACGTTCTCATTTGCATAAAGTATCCAGCGAAATACTTTTTCGCCGCGCCGCTGTCGACCATTCGCCGCGACGTGCCCCATAATGCCTTGCGGTGGCGTTTCTGCCGTCTGACGTAGTTCCATAGGAAATGAATGGGCTTTGCCGTCGCGTCAGATAACTTGACGCAGGTGGACACGCGGCTTAAGTTGTACGCATTCCATTCATTTTCAAGCATGCATATTATGCTCATTTTAAGGTTCAACATTTTAATCTGGGGTTCTTCTGGAATCTGTTTTCATGGTATAATGTCCAAAAAAACCTTTATATTTCTCACAGCGCCCTTGCTGAATCTCCTCTTTTCAGCCTCTGTCTGAAACGCTCACAACACAGTTGTGGAGCCTGTCTCTTTAAGCCCCGCCTTCCAAAAGGCTAACTGCCAGTTAGATTCATGGCTGTCTGGGGATGTGCTTATCAAAGGTGGAGGTAGTACTGGTAAGTTTGGTTGGTAATGGGAGGCGTGGCTTCCCCCATTATGACATCATAATGGGAGCGAAATCTGACTGGGGTCTTTGAATACAGCTGTTCAGTAGGGTGGAGGTGGAGAAAAAGAGAGAGGGTTGTTATTTCTCTTACTTCGGGAGACTGTAGTCACACCGGGGAAGCATATCAATGTGGAAAAACCATGAAAAGAGCATTTTGCAGTATGGGTGACATTTAATGTGAAATCATATTTTCTCATTGTATCAATACGTGTGCTTTTTCAGACGTTGTCCTGCGCTCGCGCTCTGTGCGTGTGGGCGATGACGTGCTGCTGCAGTGTGAGCTCAGCTCTAACCTGGCCACGCCCCTGTGGACTCTAGATGGGGAGGAGCTGAACGGCTACGGCCTGAACTCAGGCTTCAGGAGCGGGACAGACGGGCTGCTGGTCATAGAGGCCCGACAGGACCAGAGTGGAACATACACCTGTCACGCTGTAGAGAACAACATCAGGGTTCCCGTGGTTACCTACAATGTCACCATCCGCCTGGACCTGCCCCCTCCACCACCTGTTGAACCAACTGAAGACCTTTATAGTGCCTACGTCACCCAGCTAGCACCCACTGAGCATTCCGTCACTGAGACGCCCCTACTAGAGGCCCCAGCCCCCCTGCTGCCCCGCTCAGAGCTGCTCTCCCCCAGAAACATGGAGGCGATGTACCTGTCCCTCATCATTATACTGGGAGGCCTGTGTGTGGTCCTCACCACTGTCCTGCTCTACGTGGGCCTGTGTCTGCGTGTGGGACAGAGAGGGAAGTACTCGTTACGGGCCGCAGCCGCTGCGTATCCGAGCAACAAGAGACAACACAGGAACAGGAAACAGCAGAGGAACTCTGCCAACATGGAGCTGAAGACCATCTCCGGCCACTGTAACGGCAACGGCAATGTTTGTAATGGAGGGTCAAAGAAACAAAATGGCGGATTCCAAGATGGCGGCTTTCTCCAGATCGTGCCGGGCGAGGGTCACACAGCCAATAAGGAGCCTCCTCCCCCGGCCCCTCCCCTTCCCCCCACCCCGCAGCATCCCTCTCCAGAGTGTGACTTCCCCAACGGTGGGCTGTCGGCTACGTTGCCTAGCGTCCTGAGGAGAATGAACGGCAACAGCTACGTGTTGCTAAGGACCAGCGACGCTGACAACACGTCACCAAACAGCTACTCCTTCTCTGACGAGCTGAATAAGATCTTAGAGAAGAGGAAACACACTCAGCTGCTGCCCATCCCTGACGAGAGCTCCGTGTAGGGGTTAGGGTTAGGCGGAGCTCCCCCTGTGGTGGGAGGACTGATGTGTTCAAACCTGGTGCTGTAGTGCCTGTCATAAGACTCACTATTGTTATGGACTAAAACAATGAGAGAGTCTTAGCTACATTATTTAATTTGGATTATTTTAAGTCCACACTGAGACATTCCTGCTTCTTTGAACCTGTGAGCTGTTTGCTAACCTTGATGCACAAAATTCCCAAGACAAAACCATTTAAAATAAAAAAAAAGACATTGAAGGAACCAACACAAAATGGAGAAAAAAAGTTGAGAAAATGTGTTATCTACCTCACCTCCCTACTGCCCAGAAGGACATGTGTAGGATGATCTCGGCAGCAGAAACATCTCTGAAATACAAAGCACAAAGCAAGGACACACACACACAGACTCTAACGAGGGGCAGCACCCCGACGGGAATATAAATACATGGGAAGACTTCTGCTGCGTGGCGGCCATATTTGGCTTGCTTTCAACCGGAGGGGCAGCTAGCCAAAGTTTGTTTGCACTGACAAGTGCACAGATGGCCTATGCATATTTAAAACATGACATTCCCACCATTATAAGTAATGAGAGAGATGGACGTGGTGAGCGAGGGAATTCGGTTTAAGATTTTTTTTTATTACTTTTAATACCGACTTAACCAACTGAAATAACCAACAGAAAATAATCTACAGTAAAGTGCAATGACACTTTAAACCAGACTTCGTAAAGAAATAGTTAACTCCTCATTATTTAAAAGTACTATTAACCATAATAAGGTGTTACGTAATGAGGATTTATTAATTTATTACATTGGTTTAGAATAATAATTAATGAAATATGACCCTTATTTAATTATTAATGGATAGGAATATTAAAAGTTGAAATATTCAGTTATATGTGGTGCTAAAATTGGTTATAACTTTTAACCTTTTACTGCCACTATTAACAGTTGTTTGTATTAACATGATAAACGGTAAACATTCAATTATAATTCAAATATTTGCACAAACACACAAGCATAACTGTGGAGACTTAATTTTCAGTTGCAGCTTAGGCTCAAAATTCATCATACATGGAGGTGAATGCCTTGGGGAATACTTATGTTTTTATCTTTATTAAAAATGCTTTAATTCCAGGAAAAGGCAACAAGTTACCATAAAACATACATTTACATAAACATTACAAGTATCCACATTATATACAGAATTCATAAGAAAAAAAATACATGGAAATGTTGACATTTAACTTTTAAATAATTTAAGAAATATTAAATAGTGATTTAATTTCACCAAATATTAATTGAAAGGGGAGAGAAAGTATGACAGTATTATTGATCTGAACGCACTTTAAATTCCAGTGTTTTTGAAAGCACCTCGGAGAAGATAATGGACGCTTTTTTTTGGAATGCGACTCTGTCGAGAAGCAGCCGGCCGGAGGGAGCGATTTGATTGGCTCTTTCTCTCAGCATGAAGCGCTGCAGCTGTGTCGGCTCGACCTTGCTTGACACAATATGATTAGAAGGAAAAAGTCCAGTGAAGAGTCGCCCGCAGAGTGAGGCCTTCCACCAGGCTACAACACAGAGCTACCGTGGGGCAGAGAGCTGGACCAAAAAAACATCCAAGGTGAATACTTTCTCTTATCTTACCAACACATCTCCATAGGAACTTTGCCAAACAAGCACTTAAGGCCACACACTGCAGGTGAAGAGGGGTAACAATTTGACATATAGATAACATCTTGAAACTTTGCAGGTTGATAAATTGCATTAAAACAAGTATTTTATGTATTATTTATGTATGTATTTTTTTTTAAATGTTGAGATAATGGCCATAAAGTGTAGTTGTGAAGGAGAAATATACAGACTCAAACAGACTAAATAAACACCTACGTGTACATTTTGGAGAAAAAAATTTAAGTTATAAAAGCAAAATAGCCAACATCTCAAAATGTACTAATTCCTAGAAATCACAATCATTTATTTTGAAGTTAACAATATATTTACAAAAAGAGAAGACGTGTTTTTTTGTTGTTGTTGTTGTTTGTTTGTCGTTTTAGCTTGGTCAGACTCATTAGCACTCAGTGTCACTGTCTATTCCCCTTATCAGTGGCCTTTTGCTGCACCTGACTGTTGTTCTGCTGTCAGAGGGCAGCGTTAATTAAACACTCGTCTTATGACAAGTCTGACCTTATTGCAGAAGGGAGGGAGAGAGAGGAGTCAGTTGGAGACCCCCCCCCCCCCCAGAGATTTACACTATGAAACACTCAAGCTCCCAATTATTTTCCTCTTACCCTCTGGCTAAGGGCTGGGGTTTTCTATTGTATTACCGTCTGTCAAGAATAGAGCGAGTATTCTCCATATGCTTATATGCACAATATAGCCCAACAAATGCTTCTCTAGAGGCAATCCTGTGGTGTGGTTGCATATCAGACACAATCATAACACAATCTAATATGCCTGTGATGTCAGGGCTGTGGGATACTGTTGGCTACATGCTGCGATGGTTTGTAAAAAATAAATAAATAAATGCTATGCCTGAAGTGCAGTTTTGCAGTCAGTGGCACTGATGATCAAATACTTGAAAGGATACGGACGTAGCAGCACACTGAGCCATCATTAAAACCTCTTGACCTCATTTCAAAGCACTTGGAGAGGTGAACACCAACACTGCAGGGGACTGTCATTTGACACATTTAATATGCATGCTCTTGACATCGAAAATCAGTGTTGCAAATATGGTAATACTTTGAGCTGTGTTTTGAAAAAGCCCCGGTCAATTTGAGTCAAGTGTGATGCTGTAAAGTGAAGCTGTAGTGGAGGCACATTACTAACACATTACTGACTATTTCTCTCTCTCTCTCTCTCTCTCTCTCTCTCTCTCTCTCTCTCTCTCTCTCTCTCTTACAGATCTGATGAGCACAGGTCAGTTTGTATTTCTCTTCATTTCATTCCGGGGGAAACCATCTCTTCCCCAACCAACATGCGTCAGATGGCTGGAGCGGCTACGATGATGTTTTTTTAATGAGCAACAAAATGAAATCCTCCATCATTAGTGGACAGTGGAGCCACGGGAGAAAGAGAAGCCTGATAAGGGCTACAGCATGAGAGTGTCTGCCCATACAGCTCTGCTTCCACACAGCCAGAGTGAAAAGTTGACGGCTGCATTGTGTCAACATGCAGTATGTGTTCTAGAGACAGGCAGCGGGTCTTTGTGCTAACACAGCCTCCTTGCCTATTTTTGGATTCAAACGAAGAAGACCAAATTCAACGTATAATGACCGTTTTCTCACAGTTGTAGCATGAAATGTGTTTTTAAACTGTTTATTTTTGAAGTCAAGGAAACAACAAAGATAACTCAATGAAGAAGTGCCAAGGTTGGTGTTTATGAAGTGCTTTGAGGGCCTTTCTCATTGCAAAAGATTTAAAAAAATAGGCGTATTTATTTTGTAATTTTGTACGTTGTGCGATTGAAAGTTGATGTAAATGTTGCTTTTTAAGTGCCACTTGTGAGACAGTCTCTGGACCAATAGGAGGGTCACAAGTTGCCTGTGTTGCACAACATGTGATTTTAATATGAGCACGGTAGCCAAAAGCATGCAGAGGCTACAACAACACCACCCAATCTAATATGTGTAACTTACTAACAGGAGCAAAAATACACCAATGTATCTATTCCCTATAACATGTTTATTATGGGGCCATTCAGCTTTTCCACAAATGTCCACATGATAGCTTTTTATCTCAATTTGCATGTACCACCACCATGTTTGTGCACACAGCCAATCAAATGATTTAACTAAACTAATACAGTGAAAAACTGCAGTGGATTCCTTCACATTTCAGTCATTAAGAGTTCAAATAAAAACTTTGTACTTAAACCTTGTCCCCTCTTCGTCATTGCTGGGTGATTATTTGCAGTTTTCCCTCTTACATTTCACTAAGATTATACGATTTAAATGATGTGTTGTATCAAAGTGACGGCTTAGCAAACTGTATTAGCTTGTACATTTTGTGAAAAGAAGCTGTCTGCAGTGGTATGGAAAAATGTTGCTTGGAGGTTGATGTCCCAGGGTCCACTGATTCAAATGCAGCTGCAGTGTCTAAGGCAGTGTTGTTGACAGAACCCACACATACACTATATACTACACTGTCTGTGTGCTGTGGAGGCACTACAAAAAGAAATGTCACCTCTACTTTATTCAGCTCTTATGAAAGAGCAGCCGCCCGGTCCTTTAATCTGATCCGTTTGAACTAAACCTCCAGAAATGCCACTATCAATAATATCACCTGCGCAGATTTTTCCATCACCTATTGGAGCCCTTTCTCCTGTTGCTGTGTGAGAGGGCAACACCCAGCCTTCATACAATAACGCTGTTGTTTTGATGTATTACTGGCGGCACGACAAACACCCATGAATAGGACAGCCGTGTCATGCACATGGACAAACAGCCGAAGGGCGTTTTGAAACAGCGCCAGGTAGCCTACCTACCGTGCGTGCAGCTTGACGTGTGATTAACAAAGCTGTCACGGTTGCCGTGTTACGGACGTAATGCTTCCGCGGTTTAATCGGGGTCAAAATCAAGAGCTTGTTTTTCCTCCTAAGTGGAAGATTTTACTATAATATTTATTGAATTTTGTTTGTTCGTACAATCGGTATAATAGGCCTACACAGTAGTGTAGTAATAGTGTCAACAAGTGACTTTCTTTCCTGTATAGCCATTGAACGTAGAAATGGAACCGTGGAAAGAATATAATATTAATAGGCCTATTGAAAATAATAAATCAA
>NC_137215.1:6309020-6316520 GCF_949987685.1 Ammodytes marinus | reverse complement strand
AATCTGGTGTTGATGCAAAGCTTAGGCTCTGTAAACATGTTTTTAACACCAGTTTCTTTCTTCCAGCACACACACACACACACGCGCACGCACGCACGCACGCACACACACACACACACACACACACACACACACACACACACACACACACACACACACACACACACACACACACACACACACACACACTGTATAGACAGGTAGCGGATTGTGAGGAGATATTCACTGATTTGGAAAAAGGTGATTTTGACAACAAGCATTCTCCAGAATCACTGACTCCACCTTAAACATCCAAACACAAATGCATGTGGTCCTGATTCAGACCTTTTAAAGGTCAGTAAACTCTGAATCCAGCGAGGTCGCTGAGGCACGAAATATGTTATTATTCATGCAGTGCTGATGGCAACCAACAGAAAGTTATCACAAGGAGAGCAGAATGTACCATCACAACCGCTTGGCTGAGTGTTACATAACTTTTTTTCGTGTGTGTGTGTGTGTGTGTGTGTGTGTGCATGTGCGTGCGCGTGTGTGTGTGTGTGTGTATGTTGGTGTGTGTGTCATTTATCATTTGCAGTAAACGTGTGTGTGTGTGGTAATCTCATCATTAACCTTCAGGGATGGAGCGTTTTCCCGCGGCTGTTCTTACACAACATGACAGCGCGCAGCCCGCAGCTCCTGCGCCGACTAAAATAACCATCTGCACTGAGTTCTCTGGGACACGTGCAGCATAATTCACTACCACTTACTACTAACCACAAACACTGACACACACGCATGCTCTTATTTAGGTCAGCACATTTAGTTCTACTATGGCAAGTAAGAGCACAAGATGGTTTCATTTTGTGTGTTGAACTTGAACCAATGCAAAAAGCTATTGTGTTTATTATATGATCTCGCTTCAATGCATGATTTATTTGACTATTTACTCGTTTATTTTTACGACATTCTTAGCCATATTAATTTGTCTCTCCAATCTCCGCGGGAAGGAGCCCGGCCCCGTCTGCTAGTAGAAGGCAGACCCTGATTGGTTTGTGTAGTCGTTGACGTAAACATGGATCGACGAATAAGGTTGTGAGATTGACGACTACACGAACCAATAAGAATTTGCCTTCCATTTGAAGGGAAAAACGTTAGATCTGAACGCTGTTCCTGATTGGTCTGGTCATTTTTTTACCAGACTCCTCCCCATAAATGCCCACCAAGGTGGACAACAAAGTCAGTTTAATCTAATACAAGAGCACAAGACGGTTTCATTTGAATGCAAGTAATGAACCGAATTAAAAAACTATTACGTTTATAAGTATATCTAGCTTCAATGCATGATTTCTTTAACTATATAGTTCAAAGGGAATGACTTTGTGCATGCAAATATACAGTCATGTGAAAAAGTTTGGGAACCCCTCTCAGCCGGCATTATAATTGACTCTGCTTTCACAAAAAAAAGATAAAAGTGGTATGACTTTAATTTACCAGGAACAGCTAAGTACTGGGATGTTTTCCAAACAAAGATTTTTTGAAAAGCAGTATTTAGTTTTATGAAATTTAATAAAATGTGAAAAACTGGCTGTGCAAAAATATGGGAACCCTTGTGGTCTTGCTGATTTTAATGCATGTAACAGCATGTAAAACTGATGACTTTAAACACAAAGTTGGTTGGATTATGTTGTTAAGCCTTGAACCTCATATACAGGTCTGTTTAATCATGATAAAAGGTATTTTAGGTGCCTTAATGCAAGTTCCACTTCTCTTTGACTCTCTGCAGAAGTGAGACAGAATGCGATTATCAAAACAGCTCCCAAAAGATCTTAAAAACAAAGATTATTCATTGTCATGGTTTAGGGGAAGGCTACAAGAAGCTTTCCCAAAGGTTTCAATTGTCAATTTCTACTGTAAGGAACGTCGTCAGGGAATGGAAGGACACAGGCACAGTTGCAGTTAAACCCACGTCTAGCAGACCAAGAAAAGTACAAGAGCGGCATATGCGGCGGATTGTGAGAATGGTTGCACACAACCCAAAGATCACCTCCAAAGACCTGCAAGAACATCTGGCTGCAGATTGTGTATCTGTACATGGTTCTACAATTCAGTGCAATTTGCACCAAAACATCTGTATGGCCGGGTGATGAGAAGGAAGCCCTTTCTGCGCCCACGCCACAGATACAGTTGCATGGAGTATGCAAAAGCTCATTTAGACAAGCCAGCTTCATATTGGAAGAAAATGCTTTGGACTGATGAGACAAAAATTAAGTTATTTGGTCTTTATAAAAAGCAGATGTTTTGGTGCAAATTGCGCTGAATTGTTGAACGATGTACAGATACACAATCTGCAGCCAGATGTTCTTGCAGGTCTTTGGAGGTGATCTGTGGGTTGTGTGCAACCATTCTCACAATCCTCCACCTATGCCGCTCCTGGTTTTTTCTTGGTCTGCCATGCCTGGGTTTAACTGCCACTATGCCTGTGTCCTTCCATTTCCTGACAACGTTCCCTACAGTCGAAATTGACAATTGAAACCTTTGGGAAAGCTTCTTGTAGCCTTCCCCTAAACCATGACAATGAACAATCTTTGTTTTTCAGATCTTTTGGGAGCTGTTTTGATGATCCCATTCTGTCTCACTTCATCAGAGAGTCAAAGAGAAGTGCAACATGCATTTAGGCACCTAAAATACATTTTCTCATGATTAAACAGACATTTCTATGAGGTTCAAGGCTTAACAACATAATCCAACCAACTTTGTGTTTAAAGTCATCAGTTTTACATGCTGTTACAGGCATTAAAATCAACAAAACCACAAGGGTTCCTATATTTTTGCACAGCCAGTTTTTCACATTTTATTTTATTTCATACAACCAAATACTGCTTTTCAAAAAATCTTTGTTTGGAAAACATCCCAGTACTTAGCTGTTCCTGGTAAATTAAAGACATACCACTTTTATATTTTTTTTTTGTGAAAGCAGAGTCAATTATAATGCCGACTGAGAGGGGTTCCCAAACTTTTTCATATGACTGTAGATGTCTCTTTGGCCTTTGAGTGTACAAATCGTGGCTATACATGCTGTATTTTTTAAATAAGTGAACCGGGGGTACGACTAACTCTAGTGAACCATACCTTCTTATGTCACATAAAGAAATTAAATCCTCAAACCTAAAAGCACTTATCCTAAGCTCACACACACTGTACACCCTGATACGTCTATGGCAGGTTCTCTTTACTATGACATTTACTCTAAGGTATTTTTTTTTCCCATATCAATAATGTAGGATTATAATTGCTTCTCCTTTGAAGTAGCTGTTTGAATAATCCAGGGAGGATTGCTTTTGGCATCCCATTTTCAGCTCAGTGAGGAAGAGCAGCTACTGTAGACGGGTGGGAAAAAAACTAGGCTAAGAAGCAGTGCTGCCTACTGAAGGTGCATAGCTTTAATCTGCTGGCCTGGAAATCTGCTCGGCTGTGTTAAGAGCAGTTTCAGTTTGTTCACATCACAAGGATTAGCATTAGTTATAAGGAATATGTACAGTTCATTGATCTGTGATATTCTGTGTATAGGCCTAAGCAGTGGGCTAATAGTAGTGATACAGAAGGTTGGAAAAAAACTGGTGATTACTTAAAATCAAACTTTCAAATTAGCTGCATTGCATCCTGGTTTTGGGTTGATTCAACTTTGATCTTTTCCCAAGAAAGAATTGACAACAAAACCTAATATCAATGTTTTTTTTAAAACTCAGCTATCAGAGTCTATTGCAGTCGTTCTGTAATCTTTAAATGCAAGGTACATCACCAATGGCGTTTTTATTTTATTTTAAACAGGGGGTTATGACCGGACCCTCTTATACTGTATTTTCAAATAGTTTAAAGTTAAATATCATGCCACAAATCAGGGATGCACATAATAGTTTCCAAGAAAACAAAGTGAAATGTGGGCAAATCCTAGACTTAGAAAAAAGTTGTTTGTTTTTTGTTTGTTTTTCTCAGGGCATAATAGTGTTTTGTTTTAGAGCAGGGGTGTCCAAACTTTTTTCACTGAGGAAAAATCTACCAAGGGCTGGGCCCACCCGTGAGATTTTTATAACTTTTTAAAGTGAAATGCATGAATCTGGTAGCCTGGCATTCCCAGACCTGCCACTAGGCGCTGGCAAATTAAATTTGCTGTGCCTGTTGGTCTGGACACTCTCCATTGAAGCTTTTTCAGAAAGTCCAGAAATCCTGGTTCACGTTTCAATTGGTTCTATCTAATATGGGCGCGCCAGAGCCCTTTGTATGGTGCTCTGGGGCGGACGTAACCGGATGACGACAGTGACGTGCATGCGACGTCGAAGCCGTGATAGTAAAAATCAAAGATGGCTGCGGATATGTTGTGAGTTTGAGACTGCTTTGGCCTCGACCCTTTATGATTTGGAAGACGGCACTCAAATCTTTCACTAGCAAGTAAGTGGAATGTTCTGTTTTGCCGACCAACCACGGCAAAAGTTTAATTTAACAGTTTAACAGCTGTTCGCTAAACGAACGGAGCTTAATACGTCACCTTGTGCATCGCTCTGATTGGTTGTAGTGCTATCCAACTGCGTGCAGTGGCATTTGAAATGCACGAGTAGGAGCCGCCCCTTGAGTTGGAAATTACTATTGATCGTGGCCAGACCCTCTATCGTTCAAGATATCAGGGTCTGGATTTCCAGGCTATGAATCTGGTGCACTTTGAGAGGAGACACTGTGTCAGATGAATAAGAAGCTATTGAAGAAGCACACATGGATTAAAAGAAATTAAAAGGGCCATACTACATTATATTTTTTAAATCGGCCGCGGGCCAATAAAAAGCGGGCCGCGGGCCGTAGTTTGGACACCCCTGTTTTAGAGGATACAGATGGAACATTTTAAATTATTGCTAAGACATATAGTACACAAAGTACCATATTACATAACTCTTTGTCTGAAAGTGTTTTATAATAATTTTACCTTGGGGAAGGGGAGAAGAAGAATAACTTTGAACTCAATAGTTATCAGAGCAATCCTAAATAACATTGTCATTCCTACAGCATGATATGATTGAATTTGTTATATTCCATGAATACTAATGATATCAATATTAAATGTATGGGTTTTGGTTGGGTCAAGGTTCAGCTAGAGTACACAGCAGTGGGTGGGTGAGCATATGGGACGGTGATTATTTATAAAAATGTACGAAAGTGCATCAGACTGGTGAATAAAAGGGAGATCAAAGTGGTGGCTACTGAATAAATTATCTAGGTGGTTATTTTTGATGTGCAGACTTTCTCCTAATGAGCACGTGTAAGAATGATTATTTTATAATCATCTTCAGTGAGTGGGTTCGAGTGAGTTTGCGCTCACTGCAAAATACATTTCTGATCTGCTGTTGCGGTTATGGAACATCCAGAGCTCTCAGTTGGTTTGGGACAGGTCTATTTACAGTCCCCACAGTCAAGACTAAAACATTGAGAAGCAGCTTTTAGTTTTAGATATGCACTGCATATCCGGGAACAAACCCCAAGAAAACTTGAGGTCCGTTGAAACTCTCAGCCCTTTTAAATCTGACGACTTTTCTTTTTCCCTTTTAACCTGTAACTTTGTATGTGCTTGTTTATATTTTCTTGAAAATGCAATTTCTTCAAAAAAAATGAATAATTCGTTTTAAATGCAATCTCAATATTTTCTTATGTCTTTTTATTGTTATTGTAGTTTTTTCTATTCACACATAGGGTGGGTGCTAGGATGTAAGTGTGTATACGACTGTTTGTGTGAGGACATATGTTGTTATATATGTGGAGTTATACTGTATATGTGCATACTATGTTGTACATGTACGTATATCTATGTATATATATCAGTATAAATGTAAGTTGTACACAGTGTTTGCATCCATCACTTGGGATAAAAAAAGTTAAATAGAAAAATGGCTCAAAAAATTATCATCTTCAGTGAATTTGCTCTGCCACGGCCCTGACTGCATCTGTAGGCCTATATCACTGAATTAGACAGAAGCCGGGCTAGCTGTCACACTGTTTTACAAGACCAACTTTGACAGCAGGGAGAGAGATGAGAGGCTGTGAGGCAGTGAGCAGACATGTATGAAAACATAGATGAAGCTGTTGTTCTGCCCCAGTTCTTCTGCTTCCCAGCCGCTCTGATTCTGCTTCTAGACAAAGAATTCAATATTGGATGAGTTTCGCTCACAGGCTGAGGCTTCAGACCAGAGCTTCAATCTAAAGGCTTTTCATGCTACAGCGCACACCCTCCTGATTGGACCATTATAGAAATATGTAAATAGACTTCCACACAGAAAGCGCTGGCTAGCTGTTCTGCTCAGGGATTGGTCGGTCGAGACAAAGATAATGGCATCATTCAAGATCCCATATTGTTGATGTTTTGTTTGGCATGATTCATGCTGGATGCACTTTGAGCTAAATTGGGTTTTTTGAACAGCAAAAAATGTGTCCTTTTCACAAACGAGCTACAAACAGTTAATGAGGCTTTGAACACACAAGTGGGACAAGGGTGATGACTGTCATGTAGAATGGGATGAATTGGTGATTATTTAATTTGGCTAACTCTATGTTTTACCATTTTTACAACAGAGTTTCGTTTAGAAATATTTAATGCTGTTTTACATTTGAAATTTTCTCTAGATATCTTTACCAAAACATTTGGTCATTACCACAACTGTTCGTCATTCAAATGATGATGCCTGACAAAATGTCAAACAAACTCAGGTAGATAATTGAGATTTTAATGTTGAGAAATTGAAGAACCCAAAAGTGCCTCAAATCCAACTGTCCCCCAAATTCAAAAATACAAAAAAAGCGCTGGGTGACATCATGTTTAGGGCTGAGGTGAGGCCTTGGTCAGGTATATCTGGTGGTGGATGGGTTCTTTAGGGTTATACCCCAAGGGGACAGAGCATGTGCCCGTCATATGATCCAGGTGTTTGGACTTCACACACACAGACAGACCAAAGCACATTGGACACAAAGGCTCGCAGTGTATTATTTCTGAGTGTGAGGAATTCTCCATCAATCTGTTTCATCTTGTTACGAGGCTGCTACGCCAAATGCAGTGTATGTGTGTGTGTGTGTGTGTGTGTGTGTGTGTGAGAGAGAGATGTGTCATTTGGGTCGTTTCTCAGAGTCCCCCCTCTGGGAGCCCCGTGCCTGTTCTCACGGTAGCAGAGCTGATGTGTAGAGGAATGTACTGTATATGTACACGGCATGTTTATATCTGAAGCAAATCTAATATGGTGTGCAACAGCTGCCGAAAAAGGAAAACATAGTCGGAGTCACGAGACAAATAGTTGACTCCAAAAGCCTGTTGTTACATCATGTCAGTAAAAAACCTTAATATCATTTCAATCAAAGAATGTAATAATGGGTAGGACCAGAAACTTGACTTCTTACAGATTTTGAACATGAACCATATTATTTGGAGATACTTATTTGTTGCTTATATGTTGCTGAGGATCCCATTTGTTTTTCTTGTTATCACTTATACAT